>NC_044360.1:9334106-9349106 GCF_007364275.1 Archocentrus centrarchus
CAACACCCCATCTCTCAACAAGATGGACCTGAGGAAAAAAAAGAATGAGATCAGAGCTTCCTCTTGGATCCCACTAATACATTTACACTATGCAGAAAGAACGTGGACCTTAATCATTGCTACACACTGTATATTTAGCAGATTCATTACTGTAAACCTCTCTTTAAGTTACACGTTTCCTCTATACTTGCTTTAGATGCTGTGTTTCTTTGCTGAGGTCTACAGACAGTTCCCAGTAACGTGGACCCTTCACCTTTACCTGAAATAAATATATTGACAAAAATTACAAAAAAATAATTAAAAGTTCAGAAGTGCTTAATTAAAATGACTTTGGATGGCATGAGAAACCAATACTGTTAATAAGGAGGCTGTGAACTGTTGTTCTATGGCTTTACCCGTTAAGAAGGTGCAGCTCAGGAAGCAAGGTCGGGGCCATCAGTTCTACTGTTGTCTCATCATACCACTTAGTCTCCTGAAAAAGGAAATGATGTCATTCACACACTCAAAGTTAACCTGTAAAATCTTTAAATGCCTTACAGCTGCACCAAACTGCGCTATCACCCAACTGTCAGTACTATTAAAACATATAGTATCTTAAAGAACTGAAACATATGAATGATATACATTGATCTCTATTTACATACAGTGTTACCAAGAAAGTGCAGCAGCAGTACAGAATAGCATAGTGTATGTACAAAAGCAGAGCAACGTGAGGGACAGTACCTCCCAAATTCTTTAATTTAAAATCATTTTGAAACAAACTATCTCCAAGTCTGAATAGGCTTTCTCAAATACTTAAACCAAAGAGCACGTGCGCGCGCGCGCACACACACACACACACACACACACACACACACACACACACACACACACGCAAGGGTGTTTTGCTATCTTGGTGGGGATTTCCATGACTTCCATTCATTTCTACAGCCTAAACCTTACCTTTACCCTTTTCTAACCCTAACCACTACATACCTAACCAACCCTAACCTAAACTCAATTCATACCTTAGCCCTAACTCTGACCCCTGACCCAAAACAGGGTTTCCCCTTGTGGGGACAGGTTCCAGTCCCCACAAGGAGAATTGGTCCCCCCAACGTAGTATATGTCAGGAGAATTGTCCCCACAAGGTATTATAAACACACGCACACACACACACACCCACACACACACACACACACACAACACACACACACACACACACACACACACACACACACACACACGAAGTTGAAACTAGAAAGAAAAGGTGCAGAGAGAGAAAGCTTTCCACTGTGAATAAAACTGAACTGAGGGATTCTGTTGAAGGTGGTCCTGACAAGTACTGAAACCATCTTGCTTCATCTGTAGAAATACAAAAATAGCTCAATTTAATTCTATAGTTCACTATTTATCTCTCTCTATGACTGTAGAAAACACAGTCACCAATCTCTGTCAGTCAAGCACACAAAACAAATCACACAACATGCAGTTTAAAAAAATGAATAATTGTTGAATTATTAAGGGTCAACAACAATCTAGGAGGATACAAAAAGACACAAAGTAATGAGTCTGCACTGTATAGGGAGGTAGATGAGAGAGGTAACGAGAAGATGCCAGCTAAATGTGTGCAATTAAATTCTATTATCTAGCCCTGCAACACACTGGCAACCAGCCCAGGGCCTTCTGCCCTATGACACCAGGGATAGGCTCCAGCCCATATGACCTGAACTGGATACGTGGAAGAAAATGGGGGGACAGAAGGTTGCTGTTTTCTTAAAATTTGTAAATCCCTGTTTTACTTTAATAATCTTTAAACATGTCTTAACAATATTCCTCAGGTTGTTTCTGTCTCTTCCTGTCAGACTACAAAAACAGCAAAAAAAAAAAAAAAAAAAAAAAAGTTAAACTCAATAAAATTTTAATGAAAATGATTAAAACTAACTGAACTGACTGAAAACAAAAATAGTTTTGGAGACTGTGAAGCATTTGCTGGACATGCTAAAGTCTTCTGTGCTAGAGCTACCATGGGGGTGACAAATAAGGATCTTGCATCATATTTCTCCCTTCCTCATTTCATCACTCTACGTACAACAGCACATTATTTCAAAAGACCTGGTTTTTGTCTGTATGATCACTGGCAACTCCAGTTTTGCTCTAAAGTCCTTAAAAAAAAACAAAAAAAAACAGCAATGGCCTTTTCCTAGCACACCTGTCATCACATTTCCTCCCATTTTAGACACAAGCATGTTGACACCAACAGTTCCAAGAGGTCTGAGGTCAAATAGTCTACTTGTGGACTAAATTTGCAGAGACAGAAGTTCTGGATGAATCAGCAACTGACTGAAATCAATACCAAAAGTAAATGTGCAATGCGCCCCGATTATAACCCAGATTCTACTTTTTGGGTTTAAGGGTATAAAAAAGAAAAGTTCTAATTTTTTTTTTTTTAACATAACTGATCTTTCTTTGTATTTTTAATCATTTAATTTATGAAAATAACTACACAATGTTATTTTCATGTGTAATTTATTTGAGTATATCCCCGTTATCTATAGGCCTTGTCCCTGAGAGTATCAAATTTTGCTTTTATAGATATTCCAAAAAGAAAGCAAGCAATTTCTATGGGATGTATTTACCTTTCCACATGAATGGTTGACAATCATTGGTGCTGGGAAACAGCATCTATGTGCATCACTGTGGTATCCTAATGATGCCACACTGACGTCCATAAAAATACTGATAATGTGCTTGCTGACAGAGAAAACAATCACTGCTGTGTTTTAATACTCGGGATGTGCGTGTTGCCCTTAATACTAACCTTTTTTTTTTAATCAATTGCTTAGAGTTTAGAAAAACATTTTGGTGGAACTTATGCCATTTTCACTTTCTCTTGTATGAAACTGAAACCAACTCAGTCTCAGACATTAGTTTTGGACTAAACTAAGGTGCAGTGCATTGACTTTCATCTATTTAAATGTCACATGTTCAGCTTAAAACACACAGCCAGAATAGTCTAGTTTTTTCACGAGATCTTTATAGATTAATCTGAAAACACATCAGTTGTCTTTCAAAATCAATGATACTTTAAATCCAAATAAATATGTGGAGAATAAAGGGTGGCATCTGAAACAATGCATGTCTACATAGAAGAAGGGCAACTAAATATAACATATGAAAATGTTATAGATCTATAAGATCCAGATATGCAGACAAAGGGATATAATTGTATGAACAGCTAAATTATTGCAAATCAATTAAAGAATATGGCAACAAATTTATTTTCAGCTACATATAAGCTGGGATAAAACTGCTGCTCTTAAAATGTGAATCACAAATATGAATGAGACCACGCTAGTCGTTTTTACACTGACAGGAAGTTGCTTTAGTTCGAAAGTGTATGAAATCTAGGGTGGAGGAAGCTGACTAGCTGAGAGCAGTTAACACCAATAAAAAGCAGAACATGGTATAGTGGACAGGCAAATTTGCTTTAAGTTCATTCACAGGTATTAGGTCGCTACATGTTTCTTGTAACCTGACCTTGTAAGTGACCTCTAAAAGGGCATAGCAAGGCTTCAGGGAGTCCACATCCACAGGGACAAGCAGTCGAGGCTCTGCAGCCAGCACAGCCAGGTGCCGCAGGGCCTGCAGGTGGTAACTGCAGCAAAAACAAAAACACCAATACGCATTTGTTTTTGTTAGTAATATGAGGGGATATAACTATCCCGTTTGTTACAAACATAAAGATGGACAAATAGTCATGTTATTCTCCAAAACTGACAAAAGCTTAGGTTTTACTACAGATGTGTCACACTGAATTTAAGATTCAGGGTGGCACACCTTAAGGTTGTTCATTTATCCAGTAGAGAAGTAGGGAGTCTTAAAGTTTTCATATTGTATAAGTAATTCAACTTTGTGAGAAAAATCATGCAAAAGAAAAAAATTAAATAACTAATACAAGCACAAAGAGCATTCAGTGATTTTCGATTTAATAGAAAAATATTTAATTCCACTAAAAGCAACCTGACTGTGTATACACCAGAGGTCTGTGTTAACCTTTATAAGCAAAAATCAAAGTATTTATACTTTAAAGGGGGTTATTTTAACTTGCATGGTGCAGCAACAGGTTGGACTTAGTACAACAACATAAGACAGTTGCACATTCAATCATCTGTCCACCACTAATTAAATGGTCACAGAGTTCCCATCTTCATATATTTCTCTCTGTACTTTTTGGAACTTATTAAAATTACTTGACCAACCGTTTATTACAAAGTGTGTGTGTGTGTGTCTCACCGGTTGTCAGTGCTGTGAGCAGGGAAGTGTGGGTACAGGGCACACAGCAAAGCAGCAATGGCTGAATTGGAGGTACTCAGGGTGTACCTACAAGACAATATCAAACATCACAAAAAAAAAAAAATGTTTAATACATGATGGGTTTGTAAGCAGAATCGAATTAGTTATACCATTGTGATAAAAAAAAAAAGAGGAATGCCTCAGTACTCTGCAAAAGTCTTGAGCCACCCCTCATTTCTTTAAATTTTGCTTTCAAGGAACCAGACTGTTATGAATTAGGACTGAAACTTAGTGACAACAGGTCTTCCGTAGTGATGAATCCACATTTGAAATTTTTGGTTCAAATTGTCATCAATTTGTACAGAGGTGGTCAGTAGAGCGTTACAACAGTGAGGGTCTGTAAAACACAGTGGAGCCACGGTCATGGTTTGGGACTGTATTTCAACCACTGGTGTTGGGGATCTTGTCAAAATTGATGGAATTATGAAGAGAAAAGTACCATCAGATTTTGATCCACCATGCAGTACCACCGGGAAAGTGTTTTATTGGCAATGGCTTCGCTTTTCAGCATGACAATGATCCCAAACACACTGGGAATGTGGTAAAAGAATAGCTGGATAGAAAAAACACACAACTGAACATTATCAGTCACAGATTGGCCTTCCCAGTACATGGATCTCAACATTAGTGTGGGATCTTCTCGACAGAGAACGGAACAAAAGGATGCAAACATCCAAAGAAGAGCTCTGCATGTTCTTTTAGAAGCCTAAAAAACTATACCTGAAGACCACTTAGAGAATATACAAGAAATTTTTACTTTCAAGCTCATTAGAATTGCCTTATATAATGTATTTCCAGGTACACATTTCAATAAATCACTGCACCATTTCCCATTTTCCTAATCCTCGGGCTGGCATCACTGTGGGTCCCTGAGCAAGCCCACCCCCCCAGGTTGCTCCCCGGGCGCCCTTTGGCTGCCCCCTGCTCCATGCTGTGCTGTGTGTACTACATACTCCATGTGTGTGATGGGTTAAATGCAGAGAATGAATTTCACTGCATGTAAATGTATGTGACAAATAAAGCTCTTTCTCTTAACAAAATATAAAGGAATAAGGAATGGCTCAAGACTTTTGCACAGTGGGCACACTATACATTAGAACTACCTTGTGTATAAAATTAAAACACATTTTTTCCACATAAACTTTGCATTCTCTGTTAGTTAAAGCAGGTGAGTGCTATAATCCAGTTAAAACCTTTGAAGGCCACAAGAGAGCCTCTTAAACATAATTGCTGGCAGTTAAGCATCTACTTTGACTCAACATTATTATAATGATCCCATTAGTCAGACAATAAAGGTTTCTTGTGTCTGGGAGGTTACTGAGGTTCAACTGCGATAAAGGATGTTGCTCTTCATTTAATGGCTGCTTAATGGTTTTAATTTCTCAAGTCTAGTAGTTCCAACCCTCAGGGTCAGCATGCCCTATAGGTTCATAGAGGGTGTTACAAAAGTCTTGAAGCAATTAGACAATAGATGAATAACACAATAATAATCATCCTTCAAGCAAAAAAACAAGAACTATTTCCAGCTTCTGAGTTCATGATAAAGCTAAATATTTGGGTTTTAGAGTACAGGAATGACAAAATAATCTCAAGACGAGATTCCCTCACTTTACCTCCACAGCCTTCTAATAATCTTGCTCAAAGCTCTGGTTTCACAATAGGCCTTGACATATGGTAAAGGGGAACAAGGACACACAGGATGTCCTTAAAACTTTATAAAAAAAAAAAAAAAAAAAAAAAAAGTTTCTTACAAGAGTTCATGCTTGTAATGTGAAATCTGCAGCTCCATGACTGATAAACTAACTAACAGCAAGATTAGAGACGACTGAAACTTCTTACCATCTGGGCGCCTGGCTGACTGCTGCCTACACTAACAGGGGAATGAAGGCTAACAATCAGTTCTTCTGAGTCACTTTCCTTTTGTACTGGGCTTGACATGTTCAAATTCTGCTGAAATGAACTTCCAGGATAAGCAGACAAAACAAAAATCTACATGAAATAGGAACAACTACCGAGATCTAACTCCAGTTCTGAGTTAGGAATTTTGGTCAAAGTCAACGGGGCAAGTATTCATGATACTTTATGTGCTTTGTGAATAAACTAACACACACTGAAATGCATGCAAACAGAAAAGCCACAGTCACCTTAGGAATACAGACTAAGCCCTTTTCACACAAACTGTGTACACTGGTGGAAGAACTGGGCTGGGTCCCATTCTCACATTAAGCTTACAAAAGGAGAGTGTGTGCTTCAGAAGTGTTCTCATTACTGGAAATACAATATTTTATGCAGACAAGGGTGCTGTATAGATGGAGTGCATAGGACAAAGGACCACCGGGTCTCAGTACCTGTCTACTTCACACACAGGCACAATAGTCTTTTGTACTAGCAATGTGGCAGGTTAAAAATCATTCAGTCTAAAATCCAGCTGTGTCAGACACAGTTTGCATTACAGTTTTTTAATTGAATAAATAGGAAAAAGAAACTAAATGAGTAAACAAAGATGAAGTGAGGTTGAGGAAAAGGGCTATAAAGTAAATAAAGACCAAAAGGAAATAGGAGAAACATAGATGAGAAAATGAATGAGGAAAAATAGAATGGCCATGATGTAATGATAGCTGAAATGTGTGGAAAACAAATGTGAATGGAAGATTTTGAATGGAAACAGAAAGACTGAATGACCGAAATGCAGACAGCAAGACTGAAGGAAACAAGACAGTGACATAGCATGACTTTGCTAGCCAGCATGACCCACAATCTCTGAAATGACACAAGACAAAATGCTTATGAAAATACATGCTATGGTGCACAGCATTCAAACCTGCAGTCCCCACAGTTGTGTGGGCTTTCAGCTGGCAGGTCTAAAATAAAACATGACCTGAATGAAATGAAAAGGTCCATCTGATTATGGCTGTAGGTGGAGAGACGTTTTTGCAGAATGTGATGAGAGAGTGGGAGCTGTTGTTTCTCTTCAAAATACACAGACCAAGGTCAGTGGTTTGAGGAACCTGGTTTGGGTGTGCATTTGTGTGTGCATGTGTGTACGAATGTCATTCATTATGTGCAACACAGCACTCAAAGCAGACTGTTTGCATTTGTGCAGCTATCTCACGCTGTGTATGTGTTGTATATGGTCTTTCCCAGAAAAAGCAGGATGAATGTGCGCTTGTATGCATGGATGGATGAATGCATGCAATTATTGGCATCCTGCCTTGCAGGTGTTATATGACAGTCCACACACAGAGTATAATGGAAACCTCAGAGTCCTCATCAAAGAAGCATGAGCAAAATCCAGAGTGTGTGAGTGTATTTATTTTTTGAAGCAGCAATGTTTGCATGTAGGCCAAATGACTGTTTAGAGGTAATTGTAGAGCTTTAAAACAATTCCCACCTCATTGGTACTTTCCCTGTTGTATAATGAAATGATTTTTTTTTCTACGTAAACATTTGCGTTTATCCATGAGTCTATTGTACAGTATCTTATTCATCTGTACTTGGGAGCTTCATTGTTCTTCAGAAACATCTACATCAATAAGCCACACTATGAGATATTTCTCCATTACACTGAACACAGGAGCTGCAATTTATTCTGAGTCACCCCCTACAAATCGTTATATCATAAATACTCATTACAGCACCAAATTTGTATTCATCTGCAGCTGATTATATATATATATATATATATATATATATATATATATAAAAAGTCAATAATAATCTCAGCTCGGGTCCTCTACCAGAGGCCTGGGAGCTTGAGGGTCCTGCGCAGTATCTTAGCTGTTCCCAGTATTGCGCTCTTCTGGACAGAGATCTCAGATGTTGTTCCAGGAATCTGCTGGAACCACTCTCCCAGTTTGAGGGTCACTGCCCCGAGTGTTCCAATTACCACGGGGACCACTGTTACCTTCATCTTCCACATCCTTTCCAGCTCCTCTCTGAGCCCTTGGTATTTGTCGAGCTTCTCGTGTTCCTTCTTCTTGATGTTCCCGTCACTTGGTACTGCAACGTCTATCACCACGACTTTCTTTCTTTGTTTGTCCACCACTACGATGTCTGGCTGGTTAGCCACCACAAGTTTGTCTGTCTGTATCTGGAAGTCCCACAGGATCTTAGCTCTATTGTTCTTAACCACCCTTGGGGGCGTGTCCCATTTTGACCTCGGGGCTTCCAGGTCATACTGGGCACAGATGTTCCTATATACTATGCCGGCCACTTGGTTATGGCGTTCCATGTCTGCCTTGCCTGCTAACATCTTGCACCCTGCTGTTATGTGCTGGATTGTCTCAGGAGCATCTCTGCACAGCCTGCACCTGGGGTCCTGCCTGGTGTGGTACACCCCAGCCTCTATTGATCTTGTATTTAGAGCTTGCTCTTGTGCTGCCATGATTAGTGCCTCTGTGCTGTCTGTCAGTCCAGCCTTGTCCAGCCATTGGTAGGATTTCTCAATGTCAGCCACTTCTTCTATCTGCCGGTGGTACATGCCGTGCAGAGGCCTGTCCTTCCATGATGGTTCCTGTTCTTCGTCCTCTTCTTTCTCAGGTTTCTGCTGCCTGAGGTACTCACTAAGCACATGATCCTTTGTGGCCATCTTCCTGATGTATTCATTGATCTTCATTGTTTCATCTAGGACAGTGGTTCTGACACTCACTAGTCCTCGGCCACCTTCCTTCTGCTTAGCGTACAGTGTCAGGGTGCTGGATTTGGGGTGAAACCCTCCATGCATGGTAAAGAGCTTTCTTGTCTTAACATCAGTGGCTTCCATTTCCTCCTTTGGCCAGCTTATTATCCCAGCAGGGTATCTGACAACTGGCAGGGAATAGGTGTTGATAGCCTGGATCTTGTTCTTCTCATTCAGCTGACTCTTCAGGACTTGCCTTACTCTCTGCAGGTACTTGGAGGTTGCAGCTTTCCTAGTGGCCTCTTCATGGTTCCCATTTGCCTGTGGGATTCCAAGGTACTTGTAGCTGTCCTCAGTGTCTGCAGTGTTGCCTTCTGGTAGTGTAATCCCCTCAGTTCTGACTACTTTTCTTCTCTTGGTTACCATCCGACTACACTTCTCCAGTCCGAATGACACGCCGATATCATTGCTGTAGATCCTGGTGGTATGGATCTGTGAATCGATATCTCGTTCACTCTTAGCATACAGCTTGATGTCATCCATGTACAGGAGGTGGCTGATGTTTGCGCCATTCCGTAGTCTGTATCCATAGCCAGTCTTGTTGATGATCTGGCTGAGGGGATTCAGGCCTATGCAGAACAGCAGTGGGGACAGGGCATCTCCTTGGTAAATCCCACACTTGATGTTGACTTGTGCAATGGGCTTGGAGTTGGCCTCTAGTGTTGTTCTCCACATTCCCACTGAGTTCTTAATGAAGGCTCTTAGGGTCCTGTTGATCTTATACAGTTCTAGGCATTCCAGGATCCATGTGCGCGGCATCGAGTCATAGGCTTTCTTGTAGTCAATCCAGGCGGTGCACATGTTGGTCAGTCGGGTCTTACAGTCTCGAGTGACTGCTCTATCTACTAGTAGCTGGTGTTTTGCTCCCCTGGTCTCTCTGCCTATCCCTTTCTGGGCCTCGCTCATGTATTGTGCCACATGCCTACTCATCTTAGCTGCTATGATGCCTGACAGGAGTTTCCATGTTGTACTGAGGCAGGTTATGGGCCGGTAGTTGGATGGGACTGGTCCCTTCTGGGGGTCCTTGGGGATCAGGACTGTCCGGCCCTCAGTCAGCCATTCTGGGTGTGTCTTAGCCTCTAGCAGCTGGTTCATTTGTGCTGCCAGGCGCTCGTGGAGTGCAGTTAGCTTCTTTAGCCAGTAGGTGTGAATCATATCAGGGCCTGGTGCTGTCCAGCTCTTCATGTGTAAGACTCTTTCTTGGATGTCTGCCACTGTGATGGTTACTGGGGCCTGTTCAGGGAGGTTGCTGTGGTCTGCTCTTAGATCCACTAGCCACTGAGCATTGGTATTGTGTGATGCATCCTTCTCCCATATGCTCTTCCAGTATTGCTCCGTCTCCAGTCTTGGTGGGGGTGCTATTCTCATATTGTTCCCCTGCCACTGAGAGTATACATCCGGTTATATAAATAAACCGGTACATCCAGTTTATTTTCCTGGCTTCTATCTCTCTGGTATACCTCTGGTATAGGCTGTAAGTCTTTGCTTGGCAGTCTCTAAGGCCTGAGGAATGGACAGCCCGTTGTACTTCTTAGGTTCTTAGGTAGGATCACTGCTGCCGTGTTATACATCAACTGATTGGTTTCAGTGATTGTCCATAGTGCTGCATTCACATCTTCTAGTAGTTGGCTTTGAGGGGTCCAGCTTGCCTTCTTAGCCAGCTGCTCTGGTATTCAGTGTACTTCTTGTTATTATTATTGGGGCTTGGTACCCAATCTCGGAGTGTGGGGATGATGAAATCTCCCCCCTGACCTGTCGTCCTGGCTCCCCCTTGCCGTAGCATTTGTGTTGTAACTCATCAATCTCTAGCTGCGATAGCAGCTGCTTCCTTCGTATGTTGGAACACTGAGCCACAAGTTGTTTCGCCGTCAGTGTAGATGTTAGGTTTCGAAGAATCCATAGGTCCCATGTCCTCTTCATGTAATCCCTCTCGTTGGGATTATAGTAGCATTCCAACAGTTCCCGGTTCTCATCTCGTGTCCGGTTCTCATCTCGTGTCCACTTTTATGCTGTAACCTTCTAGTTCCAGAAGCCCACTTATCGTCAGTATGCCCTGGTTCCTCAACACCTGACGCGGACCTTGTTAATCCAGGTGACGTCCGAGCTGGTATGGTTTCAATCATCTATCTCTCTCTCATATTCCGCGGTAGGCTTGGTTAGCATGGGGGGTTACTGGAAGTATGCCCTGCTCGGGATTCGAACCCCCAACCTCCTGCTCCAAAGACCGTAATGTTACCGTATATATGTATATACATATATATGTATTAAAAAAAACAAACCAAAAAAAACCCACAAAAAGCAACATAAGAGTAAGACATTGTTAGCAAGGAATTTACGTACAAGAAAACCAGCCTGAACATTTAGGTTTAAGGTGCAAATTCTACTAACCACTCTACTCCTTTTAATTTTCGCCCTGAAAAAGCCCTTCAAAGATGTACGACTAGTTATGTGGATTCAAATTGATTATGCAGAGTGCAGAATATGTTGAGTAAGTTTGTTTTTGTAATCTGCATTGTTTTATACCAGTTTGTTTGAATTGCAATAAAGAATATATTTTATAGTTAAACAGATAAATGATTTGCTGCACGTTGGGATGGCCATATGTCGGTTGTGAGTCTCACCTGCCCCCTCCCAGAAAGAGCAGACCTAGTGCCATGTGATGAGCCATGTGGAATCCATAGTTCATCTCACCACCAGTCCGCTTGTGGAAGAAACGACAAATCTGCAGAACCTTCAGGTTTCCTGTTCCGGACATCACCATGGACATAGCCAACAGAATCATTGACAGACAGGTCTGCAGGTTGTAAAATGTGTGCTAAAGAAGAAGGAGAAAGAAAAGAGAATATACAGAACATCATAACCATCAATATTTTTCGTAAGCCCAGATGAGCGTAAAAAAAACTTACAACGGGGGGGAGGGGGGTTAACAGCAAATGGACGCTTTTCAAAAATGTCAGTCAGAACTATGTAATTTGAGCACTGCCGCCTGACCACCAATCCCTGAGGCATCCACTCTAGTTCACTTGTACACCACTGCACCATTGCG
The DNA here is from genome assembly GCF_007364275.1 of Archocentrus centrarchus. Lineage (NCBI taxonomy): Eukaryota > Metazoa > Chordata > Actinopteri > Cichliformes > Cichlidae > Archocentrus > Archocentrus centrarchus. The sequence continues at coordinate 9,346,166 of NC_044360.1, forward strand.
TGGTCTGCAGCAATATGGCCTCCGGTCTGTTGTATCAGTTCAAAGGCCTCTTTGAATTCTCTAAAACAGGCCATCATTGATTCACAAAAAGACTCTACTGATGATATAAGATAGGAACAAGCTGCGAATATGGCGCAGCAGGTGTAGAAAGCAGCCAAAGCCACCATAGATAAATTCAACATAGAAGTGGAAGCATTGTTCCAAAAATGGAAACAGTAAGCAGTAAACCACAGAAAACAATAATGGATTTTATTCAGAAGGTATGTACATTAATTCTGCATGTTCCTAGCGTGTTTTCATCTATGCTGGCCTGTATATTTGTGCATAATTTGGTGATTGACGACCGGCACCATTGCCAATTTTTGTGTAAGAAAACTCACTGACGGCTGTCTCAAAAGTCACTAGAAGTCGCTAAAGGACGAACTGAGGTCCAAGGGGTGGGGTGTCCCCCTCGATGCTGAAGCGAGGTCCCGGCGATGCCATCGCATACGAAGGGACACCGTAAGAGTGCTGTATGTACACAAAACATGGTGACAGCGGAGTTTTCAGGTTTCCAATGTTGTGCCAAAAAGTGATTTCTGATTTATTTCAAATGTATTATCTTTTGCTTATATCTGTAAATAGACTGGTGCACAGGATTTATGAAGGGCTTATATATAAAATGAAAATAAATAAATATATATACATAAGTTATAAAATGCGACCTGTTCAGGGTGTACCCTGCCTCTCACCCTATGATAGCTGGGATAGGCTCCAGCCCCCCCGCGACCCTGAACAGGATAAGCGGAAGCGGATGGATGGATGGATGGATGGAAGTCATAAAATGACTTTTTGCATATATATTTATGAATCTGCATTATTGTAACTACATTATAATCAATCCAGTCCTTTTTGGCTACTCTTTATAGAACTGTAATGTTATGTTTGTTGCAATTTCTGCAGCCCTCTTGGCCAGATCTTTCGGAAAAAGGAAATTTTTAATGTCACTGATAGTTTTTACCCTCCTTAATAAAGAATAAATGAAAGTCACTTTGCCAAGAAGTGATTTCAGCTTCTAACTTGTGACAGAAGTGTTGTTTCTCGCTCAAAGTGACGTAATATCATTCATGAGAGATATGTTTAACACGTTTCACAGATTTTAGGCCAAAAATTAATCTACAGCAATTTAAATACAACCAATCATTTTTTGGCTAATTGAATTCAGTTCAATTTTATTTATATAGCACCAAATCACAACAAACAGTCACCTCAAGGCGCTTTATATTTTAAGGTAAAGACCCTACAATAACTACAGAAAAAATCCAACAGTCAAAATGACCCCTTATGATCAAGCACTTGGTGACAGCGGGAAGGAAAAACTCCCTTTTAACAGGAAGAAACCTTCAGCAAAACGAGGCTCAGGGAGGGGCAGTCATCTTCCACAACCAGTTGGGGCTGAGGGGAGAGAGACAGGACAAGAGACATGCTGTGGAAGAGAGCCAGAGATTAATAATAACTAGTGATTAGATGCAGAGTGTGAAAAGAAACACACAGGAATCCATCAGCAGCCCAGACCTATAACTAAGGGATGGTTCAGGGTCACCTGATCCAGCCCTAACTATAAGCTTTATCGTAAAGGAAAGTTTTAAGCCTTATCTTAAAAATAGAGAGGGTGTCTGTCTCCTGAATCCAAACTGGCAGCTGGTTCCACAGAAGAGGGGCTTGAAAGCTGAAGGCTCTGCCTCCCATTCTACTCTTAAGTATTCTAGGAACAACAAGTAAGCCAGATGAAATTGATGTGTTTCATCTGGTTTCATGGGTATCATCTGCATAACAATTAAAATTGATGCAGTGCTTTCTAATAATACTACCTAGGGGAAGCAGGTAAATAAAACTGGACCTAGCACAGAACCCTGTGGAACAACATAATTAATCTTAGTGTGTGAAGAAGACTCCCCATTTACATAAACAAATTGGAGTCTATTAGATAAATATAATTCAAACCACTGCAATGCAGTACCTTTAATACCTGTGGCATGCTCTAATATCTGTAATAAAATGTTATGGTCAACAGTATCAAAAGCTACACTGAGGTCCAACAGGACAAGCACAGAGATGAGTCCACTGTCAGAGGCCATGATAAGTTAATTTTAACCTTCACTAATGCTGTTTCTGTACTCTGATGAATTCTGAAACCTGACTGAAACTCTTCAATTACCAGAAATCCCTTTTTGGTATAACACCAGCTCATCTCCAAAACTCTCCAAAAGTCGCTGATGTCACCGGAAAAAGTCGCTAAATTTGTTACTAGTCGCTTTTTGTAAAAAAAAAAAAAAAAAAAAAAAGCAACTAGTAACACATGGCAGCTTCTACCATGTGACAGAAATGTTCTTTATGACTCAAAATGAACCGATATCATTCATAAGAGATAATGTTTGAGATATGCTTGACAGATTATAGGTCCTGAAGTCATTTACAACAACATAAATACCAGCAATTTTTTGGGGGGGAAATAGTGGAAATCACTTTTTGGCAGAAGACCGGCTATTCAAATGACAAATTGCTCCACTGCCACTGTGTACAGTGTGGCGGCGTGTACATGCAGTGCAGTACACATTCACATTCAAATCAGTTTACTGCACCCTATAAATTCTAATATATAGGTATATCTGTTCATTACAGGGTGTACCCTGCCTCTCGCCCTATGACAGCTGGGATAGGCCCCAGCCCTCCCACGACCCTGAAAAGGATAAGCGGAAGAGAATGGATGGATGAATTTTTATTAGTGCAACAATACAATGTTGTAATAGATCAGAAAGAGTATATTTGATATTTCCAGAAAATTTCAACACCAGGATGTGTTTTTAATACTTCCTATTACATTAAAATACCAGAAAAACAGGTGAAATTAAATGTCATGAAAAAAGATCAACTTTTTCTTGTACACTTTTGGGGAAGGGGT